>NC_056726.1:765600578-765645578 GCF_019279795.1 Protopterus annectens | reverse complement strand
CCTGCCCTGGAAGAAGTAACTCCTTGAAAGCCATTAATGCAAACTGGACTGCTAACATCTCCTTCATGTTGATATGTAGATGCTGTAGTCTGGCAGGCCACTTGTCTTGTATCCACTTTCCATTTAGATGAGCTCCCCAAGCAATGTCCGAGGCATCTGTCGTTAAAATCTGACTGGCCTCTGGCGGGTCACAGAGTCCCTTGTTTAGGTGACATTCCTGAGCCCACCACAAAAATTCTTTTTGAAGGCAAGGTATTATTTGAATGACAGTGTCCAAATCCTGGCAGTGCTGTGTCCATACATTTTGAGATACCTTTGTAGCTTCCTCATATGCAGTTTGGCATTGGGAAGCACCAGAATACAAGATGCCATGAACCCTAATGCTTGAAGGACTGTCCTTGCAGTCAGCACGGACTGATGAGATAGTTGATGGAAGTAAAGTGATAGACTCTTTTGTTTGTCCGGGGTTAAAAGGCCATCTGGGCTGCTGTATTCAGTCTCACACCCAGAAAGCACATGTCTTGAGAGGGTACTAGACTGGACTTTATTTCGTTCACAGAATACCCTAGGCATCTTAGCACTGCTATAACATATTCCAGATGCTGTAGAAGGTCTTCCTTTTCTTGAGCCAGAATCAGGCAGTCGTCCAAGTAAGGATAGATTTGAATTCCTTGTAGCCTGAAATAAGCTATCACTGGAGCCAGAACCTTTGTGAATACTCTGGGCAGTAGATAAGCCAAAGGGCAATGCAGAGAACTGATGATGAGAATTTCCAGCTCGAAACCGCAGATACTTCCTGCAACTTAGCCTTATAGGCACATGAAGGTAAGCTTCCTTGAGATCTAAAGTTACCATCCAGTGATCTTTGCCCAGCAGAGGTAAAAGCTGTTGTAACGTCAACATCTTGAACTTGGGAATGTCCAGATAAGTGTTGAGGAGAGATAAATCCAAAATTGGTCTCCACGTGTTCCCCTTCTTTGGTACTAGGAACAGGCGAGAATAAAATCCTTGGCCCCTTTCTGATACAGGGACTGGCTGAATGGCCCCATCTGGAGTAACTGAGAAATTTGCTTGTGAGCCTCTTTTCTTTGTGGAGGAGGAACGTCTGGCATGCCTTTGAAAGGGGGCATAGTATGGAAATAAAACCTGTAACCGTGGTGAATGATATCCAACACCCATCTGTCTTGAGTAATTAAATCCCAATTTTCTTTGAAAAGAGACAGTCTTCCTCCCAAAGGAGCTGCCAAAGGAGAATCTACTGGCAGCTGAAAAGGCAGGTCATTGGGTCTGTTTACGAAAGGACTGACCCCTGCCCTCACCAGAAGTCTGAGCAGGTGAACTCCCTGTTCTAGGCCTAAAAGAACCTTGAGCTCTGCCCCTACCACGTCTAGACCTACCCCTAGACTGGGAATCATAAGCAGGAAATGTCCACCCCTTAGCAGGCCAATTTCTACTAAACTTTGGTGGCTGCACCTGCAAAAATCTTTAACAGTTTGCATAGACTTAGCTTTGTCCTCCATTTTCTTTAAAACTGCTTCCACAGGCGAACCAAACAACACATCAGACTGTAAAGGAGCATCCAAAATCCTTGTCTTAACATGCTCAGCTAAATTCTGATCCCTCAACCAGGCATGCCTGCGAAGAACAGAACTAGTGGCAGCCACCCTCGAGGAGGCCTGTACAGCATCAAAACCACATTGCAAAGAATGCTTACCCACTTGTTCAGACACATGAACCAAATCCAGCAACTCTTTACACTCAATACCTTCCGCCAAAGCATCCACCTTAGATTTCAATTGTGAAAGGAGATAATTTTGATATTTTAGCATGTGAAACTGACAATTCAACGCTCTCATGGCTAGAGTGGAAGAAGTATACACTTTCTTTCCCCACCTATCCAAAGCCCTTGCCTCCTTATCAGTGGGAACAGGATTTTTAACCACAGAGGCCTTAACACCTTTAGGCCCCTGAGAAACAGTTTCTGGGTCCGCCCTAGGACTCTTAAACAAATACTTATGAGCTTCGGGCACCCTATAGTACCTATCAGGTTTAACAGGAGCAGGAGGCAAAGAGTCAGGGTTCAGGAAGCCTCTGCAAAACATCTTCCACCACATTCAACACAGGAGGTATAGCTAAGGGCCTATGCTGGGGTAAAAACAAGAATTCCCTAAGCCTTTTCCTGGAATCAGAGTAATCCTGGCCTTCCCATTTAAAGTGCTCCCTCATGGAATGCAGAGTCTCTGAAAATGAGAAATCCTCAGGAGGAGAAGCTGTAGGAGTGGAATCATCCACATCAGAATCAGAATAAGGAGGATACTCCTGCAAATCTTCCGCAGAAGACTCAGAGGCCTCTGAACCCTGTTCAAAACTATCAAACTCGGTTCCACCCTAGGCCTCTTATCAGGAGGGGGCATAGAACCTCTAATCATAGTAATCAAATCTTCTGCCATTTTAAGCATATGTTTCTTAGGTACAGAACCCGAAATGCTAGGAGAAGCCCCCACTGAAGCTGAACTTGGCCTACCTCTCAAAGAAGTTTTGGCAACAGAAGGAGAGGCTCTAACTACCTTGGGAAGAGAGGGAAGAACAGTTACCTGAGAAGCCCCTCAGCCTGGCCTACCTCCTGAGAAGGCACATCCTGTAACAGTAAAGTTTCTGCCTGAGACTCCATAGAAACTCCTGGCAAAACCTCTGGCTCCACTGAGCCTTCTAAAGAACCGACGTCCGGGACTGCGGTTCATCAACCCTAGGCTTCACTGTTTTGTCCTTGCGCTTCTTGGGAAGCGGGCGTCGGAGCATCCGGCGGCATTTTATAATTGCAACGCTTCCCAAACACTAACCTGGCACAGTCTAACCTCCTCTTAATAGTGCGTTTGTTAAACCTAGCACAAGAGCGGCAACCAACAACGTCGTGCTCAGGCCCTAAACAAGGTATACACAAGGTATGGTAATCCCTATGAGGTATCTGTTTCCCACAAGAAATACAGTTATTCACTTTTTCTGACATCCGGTAAAATACTGAGGCAAGAAAAAACCAAAATGTTCCCCAACGGGGTACTTAGCCAACTCTGATTCGGTCTGAAACTCCGGTTTCGGAAATATTTCAGAACGCCAACCTGCACTCGCAAAACTGCTTCTGCATCGGACCATGCGGCAAAAAAGACTGAGGATATGACGTCGGTCATGCGCATTAGTACCCTGACGTACTGACGTCAGTCTAATGCGCCCTGACCGACGTCAGCCATATACTCTGGTATTCGGGCCGACTGGACAGCGGACTACCCCAATAGTAAGGACTGCAGCAATGTGGAACGAAGAACATCTACAGACACTAGGGGCTTAGCTGCTTTAACTGCAGCTTCATGAGTGTTGGATTCTGTCACCAACACAAAAATTGGGCTAGTTGCCCAACACAATGCATCTGAAATTCTCCAGGTGCAACTAACACTAGATAAGACTGCAATCCAAATTGTAGCTTACTACAGATCCCCCACCATGCCCCAAGATTCTCACTATACTTTTCTAAACATACTGGAAAATATTAAGATACAACTGAACACCTTAATACTGGGTGATTTCAACTACCCTGCCATTAACTGGGAAAACTACTTTGGTACCAACTCCTTTTCCCAATGGTTCTTGGAATTCATAAATTTCAACGCCCAGGATCAACTCATCCATTGTCCCCACCAGGGGCTCAAATATCCTAGACCTGGTCATTACCAACATGGGAGATAGATGCTCCACACCAGTGGTCACCCCCTCATTGGTCTGGTCTGACCATAAGCAAATCACCCTCTACATCCACATCCCACCCCCCCAGTAAGGAAACCTCCTTAAAAAAACTTCTCCAAAGCAAACTTCATGCTACTGAAGTCAGAAGTGACAAACTTCACGACAACCACGCAGATGGGATCTGGAAGTTAGACTGCAGAATCCTACACTAAGGCACTGTACGAGCACATTCACTCGTGCATGAATCGTGCCATCCCAAATAGAACCAAGATGCTCTTCTCCAAAGAAAGGAAGCCAATCTGGTCGTCCCCTGCTATAAACAAGCAAACTATACAACAGAAGAAAGAAATTGTTGCAGAAGAGGAAAATCCCATGATGCAAAAAACTCCCTCGCCAGCCTCAGTAAGAAGCTGAGATCCCTCAAAATCCTCAAAAGCTAGTTACGAAAATAAAACTGCTAAAGATTCCAAAGACAACCACAAGGCATTCTATAGTTATGTCAAGAATCTAAATGGCAATGCTCAGATCTGCTCTGAGCTACAACAGAATGGCATTAAATATACTGATCCCAAGGATATTGCCAATACCCTGGCAGATCAATTTAGTGCCAGCTTCACCCCCCCTCTCACCCCCTAAAGGGCCTATCTCAATACCAAGAGATTGCCAAATTCTGGTAATCACGGCCACAGAGATAGAAACTGCACTCTCCAAAAGCTAAGAATACAGCATCCATGGGACCAGATGACATCCCAGGCTGTGTACTACATGAACTACAAAATGAACTGGCACCTCACCTAAGTGCCATGTTTAATCATAGCCTCACCTCAAGCTTCGTGCAGAGTGGCACAAAGCTACAGTTATCCCGCTCCACAAGGGAGGATCCACCTTGGATCCTGGGAACTACCGTCCCATCAGTCTGACAAGCCTGATCTGCAAGGGCATGGAACGCATTATCATGGAACATACAAGCAAAGACATTGGCAACCTTCAAACACTGGACCCCACCCAGTTTGGGTTTGTGAATGGCCGATCTTGTCTCCTGAATCTGATGGACTTCAAATCAGTCTCCAGAGCTGTAGATGAGGGTACAGCGGTCAACACAGCCTATCTGGGCCTTGCAAAGGCCTTCCACACCACCCCCCACTCTGCAATCATAGATAAACTTACTAAGCTGGGCATAAATCCCTACGACACTCTATGGGTTGTCAAGTGGCTTATTGACAGAACCCAGACTGTAAAAGTAGCCAACTCCAAATCCAGCTACAGACAATTGGAGTACCTCAGTGTTCAGTCCTGGGACCACTCTTGTTTGGCATCTACTTCTCTGAAGTACAGGCCAACACTAAGGGACTCTGGCTAACAAAGTCTGCAGATGACTGCAAACTGGGAGCCATTATTGAATCCCCAAATGATGTGGATATTCTACAAAAAGGCCTTACAAAAACAGATGTCTGGCGCCAGAGCCATGGGCTCAAGCTTAATGTCAAGAAATGTATAGTTATCCCCTTTAGAAAAAAACATGTACCCATGAATTGCCACTTAGGTGGCAGGACACTAAACATCAAAAGTGTGATGACAGACTTGGGGACACAGGTGGACAGTGGTCTCACTTTCGATAACCATATCGCCACAACAGTCAGGAAATCCTATGTAGCACACCTCATCACTAAGGGCTTTTCATCCAGTAAAAAGGAGGTCATTGTCCCACTATACTCATCCCTTATTAGATCCATTACAGAGTATAATGCCCTGTTTGGTATGTACCTCAAGACATCTGCAACAGCTGGAAAGGCCACAGAAATACCTCACTAAAAGAATCACAGGCCTAAAGCAGATGCCATATGCTGACAGTCTAAAAGAAACTCCAGCTATACTCTGTGGCATGTCGTTTACTCAGAGGCGATCACTGCTTAACATACAAGGCTATGTCAAACCCTGAGCTGTTGGACATGCTCCACTTAAAGAAATCCCAATCCCTCAGAGCCACACGCTCCAGGGATCTAAACCCTGTCATCACAATGAACAAAACATGCTGGAAGGATAGGTTCCTGACCCAGAGACTCCCCATACTCTGGAACAGACTGCCCATACATGTCAAGCAGAGTGCCTCATTGGCCCTCTTCAAAAGGAACCTTGATGATTGGATGGGAGATAGGAAATTCACCCCGGGGATCATGTCAGTCACCCTGCTAGACAGGGGTCCAGAGAAGTAAATATTGCGAGAAGAAATATCCAGAGAATTGTTATGGCTAGGCTTGCATAGGCCCTACGGCCGATATCCTAGTACCAACCTATGAAAAACAGTACTCTTACAGTTTCTATTATAGTATTTTTGCCTACACAAATGCGCTAGCATTTCCTTCACTTTGTATTGTATTTTAGGCATCAGTTTATCTGCTATTCAGCCTTCTGCCATTCATCAAATCAAAACCAGTGCAGTCAGCTATAAAACAGAAAATGGTGTTTTATCGTAACTTCTTCACAGACAGCTTCTTTGAGCTTTACCAATGCTGTACAAACTAGAAACCAAAATAAAGTCCATCAAATGGAGTACTTTCACATTCCAATAATGCAACACAACAATGCTTAAATTGTTTGCTACACCCTTCTCCTATGATTTGGCTAGATTCTTTTGAACCATCAGCTGGACTGTAGACACTGGGTACTGGACATACATCATATAGCAATTAAATTCTCACTAAGCACACGCATCTTATGGTGCAAACCACCGTCAGATATGAGATGTATCCCTTGCTTTGAAATTATGGACGCCTTAATTACTTTTGCACTTTTTGGGTCATTCAGCTTAACAACTTCAGAGAACTTGGAACAAAACCCATATTTAAAAAAAAACGTAGAGACCATCTAGGGACTGGGCATGCCCCCCTATTACCACCTGACATGCTCTGCAAATGACAACTATCACTTGCTTTACAATCTTTCTCCAACAACTGAGCCAGCCCTACTAGTCCTACATCCAACCTGTTTGCAGAGTGAAGGAAGAGCATACCAGAAACACTGCGGTCAGCTATAAAACAGAAAATGGTGTTTTCTCTTAACTTCTCCTTCACCGACAGCTTCTTTGAGCTTTACCAATGCTGTACAAACTAGAAACCAATACTACCACCACACATCAGTCCTGCAGCAGCAATTAACCTACAATCCTGTTGGTATCACTAATGTACCAAGACAAAACCTCCTCTCTACCTCAAGGGAAGTGAGCCAATGACAGCCACTCACTTCCATCTTCCTCTGGCTGGATTTTCTAGCACATGTTGCTTACCAAACAAAAGGATATTGGATTCTCAGCCAGGGCTTTACTCGCCTAGTGCCACGAGGCTGGCCTACAGAATATCCGCTCTTACCCTCTTCTTTGTACCTTAGTGATGCCAAATGTATTCATGCAACCTTTCATTTTTATTTTCTCACCTAGTTAGAATTATCCTGGTTTCAGCTTTGAACACAGCTTGGTTCTCTCTCTAAAAATTATCAAGCCTGAACCGTTTCTTACTGAGAGCTTAAAGTGTAGCTACTGAAAGATATTGAGCACGGGAAAGCCAATATCAGCACACCTCTAACATTCTTTCATATCACTGGAAATGAAAGTATTATGCAAAGAAAGTCTGTAGTTCTTTACTCATGGACATTTTTCACATCCACTCACTATTGCCAAAAGTTCCTTCTATGACAGTTTATCTCTTGCACCAGTAAATATTTATCATTAAGTTAAGTCGGGAAACGATGCTACACAGGAAGAGGAATTTTGCTGTTATTCCTCTTACAAAGTCAAAAAATGCGACAGAATAATAATTCAGAATTTAACCAACCCTTTTGAGGTTAACATACATACTTACGCAAAAACATTACAACTTTGTGCAGCTTGGAAACCTTACTGCGATAATACACAAGTACCATATGCTTAACCTGAAGGCAACCAGACTGTCCTCTTGCAGGATCATTCTTGTAAAAATATGACTTGCACCTACTTGTGAAACAAATGGCTTGTTTATCCACAGCACTTTGACCATCTGCAACTGGTTTCTTACGCATTTCATAACTTTCCCCTGTTCAGCTCCATTACCAGAACACAGCCTGCACTGATAACTAGAGTTATAGGCATCTCACAAATGAGCTAGGAAATTTTGCAAGACACTGAATCACTCCCAGAACATTTGTAGTTCGTCTTCCCTCACCAGCATAACTGGTCCCCTCTCCCCTTGCAGTAAGTTTCACACTATTCATATTCTCATCTCGCATTTGCTATTATTAAGCCTTAAATTATGCAGTCTTAAATCTGTTGCAAAGAAATGTATAGTTATCCCTATGGAAAAAAAACATGTACCCGTAAATTACCACGCAGGTGACAGTACACTAAACACCGAAAGTGTTTTAAGAGACTTAGGGACAAAGGTGGTCAGTGGTCTCACCTTTGACAACCACATGGCCACAACAGTCAGGAAATCCTTCTATGTGGCACACCTCATCACTAAGGGCTTTTCATCCAGAAAAAAGGAGGTCATTGTCCCACTGTACTCATCACTCATTATACAATACAACGCCCCGTTTGGTATGCACCTCTCAAGGACATCTGTAACAACTGAAAAGGCCACAGAAATACCTCACTAAAAGTATCACAGGCCTAAAGTAGATGCCCTACGCTAACCGCCTTAAAAAAAACTCCAGCTATACTCTGTCGCATACAGTCTACTCAGAGGCAATCTTTGCTTAACATACAAGGCCATGTCAAACCCAGAGCGGTTGGACATGCTACAAAGAAATCCCAATCCCTCAGAGCCACACACTCCAGGGATCTAAACCTTGTCTTCGCAACAAACAAAACATGCTGCAGGGATAGGTTCCTGACCCAGAGACTCCCCAGACTCTGGAATAGACTGCCCATACATGTCAAGCAAAGCACCTCTTTGGCCCTCTTCAAAAGGAACCTTGACGATTGGATGGGAGAAAGGAAATTCACCCCAGGGATCACATCAGTTGCCCTGCTAGACAGGGGTCCAGGGAAGTAAATAGTGCGAGAAGAAACAGCCAGGGAATTGTTACGGCTAGGCTTGTATAGGCCCTAGGGCCGATAGCCTAGTACCAACCTATGTTCAGGAGCTTTACCAGTTTCTCATCATGTTGTTCTTATTTATTATTATTTATTTTACATTTGTTAACCGGGAAATTCTGACTGGATCAGGTCCAGTTTCAACGGAGGCCCGGGGAGAAAAGCTCCGGCATCAAGTTATACAAATACGGGACATCCAGCATAATACACAAAACAGGTTACATCATGTATGCTGAGCATAGTAATACAACAAGAAATTAATAAAACACTCCTGGTAAAAGAAGATATAGAACATAGGTAAAGAGACAATGTCAGTTATACAATGGTAAGAGAAGAAAATATATCAAGACTTGACAGTTAAAATCTATAACAGATCAATTACATATTTACACCCAAGAAATGCCTTCTATCAGCACCTCCACGACTGCATGGATCAGGCAATCCCAAACAAAACAAAGACTCTTTGCACCAAAGGCAAGCGCCCAGTCTGGTGGACCCCAGCCATTAACAAGCTCTACAATAAAAGGAGAAAGCTACTACAAGATAGAGCAAAATCCTTAAAAGGAAAGACACCCTTGATCAATATAAGTAAAAAACTATGAACGCTCATAAAATCATCCAAGGCAAATTTTGAAAGAAAAGTCGCTAAGGACTCAAAAGACAATCATAAGGCCTTTTTTAGCTATGTTAGAAATCTGGGAGGAAACTCCCAGATATGCTCAGAATTAGTTCAAAATTATACAAAAAATCACTGAACCAACAGACATTGCCAACATACTGGCTGACAGGTTCAGTGCAAATTCCCCCCCCCCCTCCCCCCCAAAAGGAGAGATACCTATCCCAGCGGATTGTAGACTCCAACACATCTCAAATGCTCAGGTGAAAACTGCTCTCTCCAAGGCAAAAAACACAGCATCTATGGGACCAGATGGTGTCCCCGGTTGTGTGCTCCACGAACTCAATGAGGAATTAAACCCGCTGTTAGGGGAGCTGTTTAATCAGCCTCATCTCAGGATACGTACCCAAGGAGTGGCGTACGGCAACTGTGGTCCCACTTCACAAAGGCGGTGCCTCCACTGACCAATTGGAAAGGCCCCAAAAGTTCCTCACCAAAAGGATAAAGGGTCTCAAAAATATGTCTTATGCTGCCCGACTGAAGGAACTCCAGCTCTATTCAGTCGCATACCGTCTGCTCAGAGGTGACCTGTGCCTAACATACAAGGCCATGTCAAACCCGGAATTGATGGACATGCTCCACCTCAAAAAATCTAAATCCACAAGAAATACAAGAGGAAGAGACTTAAACCTTAACACAGTTATAAATAGTACGTGCTGGAGGGACAGATTCATCACCCAGAGACTCCCTATGCTGTGGAACAAAATCCCGGTACATGAGAGGCAGAGCACCTCGCTGGCCCTGTTCAAGAGAAATCTTGACCACTGGATGGGAGATCGCAGGTTTACCCCAGGGATCACCTCAGTGTCACTGCTGGACAGAGGCACGGTAAACTAATGGGCACAGTACCTTTCAAACTTAAGGGGTGGTGAAAGCCACAAAACTTTGCGCTAGGCTTATAAATGCCCTAGGGCAGATAGCCTAGTATGAACCTATGAACTTGAGCTACAATCCTCCGAAACAAAACACTCTTAGGCTGAAGTATAAAATGGAAATATCTTGCCAATGGTACAGTATGATGACTGTTCACAATTTGGGACTTAGCCCTGGCTTGCATTTAGCACACAACAAAATTTGGTACTCGAGGCCACTTCAACATAAAGCAATACACTTTCACTTTCTTCAGATCTTTTGTAATTACAAATATTTTTTTTCTTCTCATGAGAATCATAATCTTTACCAATTCTGTTAGCACCAGTTGGTTCTTATTTACTTCCTTTCCTAAACAACTTTAATGCCAACAGCTAAAGGTACCTTTTCTGTTAGCATGCAGACACAGTTTTGGGTTTGTCTTACATTGGATGTTCTCCTGACAAGCTTCCTATGCCTATAAACTAAATTATTTAACATTTGTTTACTAGGAAAGTCTGACTGGGACAGAGCCCATTTTCAGCAGAGACCCAGGGAGAAATACTCCAGACGCATGTCTTTGGAACGTGCTAGGAAACCTGAGCACCTGGAAGAAACCCATGTGAACACAGGGAGGACATGCAAACTCCACATACAAAGTGCCCAAGTTGAGAATCGAACTGGTGAACCTCTTGCTGTGAGGCGACAACTCTAATCGATGCACCACTACGCCACAATCAGTATAATCATAAAATACCACCGATATGGATTTTCTACTGGAAGAGAAATTTCTGCAATGGATTTCAGCATTTGCATCCTGCTTATTTGGTTAGGGTTAACAACTGCACAAAAGTCATACAGATCAAAATATTAGAACATTTAAATACTATTTTGGAAAATGTTTACAACAGACTTCAGTACTCACAGCAGTTTCTGACCCAACAGTAACCAGAACTGGTTAATGTGCACACGGTGCTCTCTTCCCAGTTTCAAACAAGCCCAAAGCTTGCTCATCTCCCCTGACAAACTATTACACATTTGGGCCATTACTTTTTGGTACACCTTGTCAACAGTCTGCCTTGCATTCCCATCTCACCTTCTCCAATGCTTTTCAAACTTCAGCGTCAAATCTTTTCACTTTCATAGCATCAAAAAAAAAGCCATTTTCAGACCTCTAACATTTTTCAAAACAATTTACTTGCTTCTACACACTGTTACAAACTAACTTAAAATTTTCAGAATTGGATTAAATGCACATCTGCCCTCCACCCAGCATTTCCACATGACACTCCCTCACATATCCACTACTACTAATAGCACACCCTGCCTTAATTTCTCACTTCACCAACTTATTTGATTTGCATTTCATTTTACAAACTTTGTGAAATCAGTTACTACTTTTAACTATATACAGGATATCATTTGGTTCTGTAAGTGTCCACAGCTTTAAGTTCACATTTGTTTAAATTCTTAAGCCACAAATTAAACAATTAAACAGTTCACCACATTTTCAGTCTTTGACTATCTTCAGTTGAAAATAGGTAAAAGTTAACAGAAGCTCTGTTTTTGCCATTACATTGGAATGTACCTCACAAGACATCTGCAGCAGCTGGAAAGGCCACAGAAGTACCTCACAAAGAGGATTACTGGCCTCAAACAAATGCCCTACACTGACCATCTCAAAAAACTCAAGCTTTACTCCATAGCATATTGCCTACTCCGAGGTGACCTCTGCCTAACATCAAACCCAGAGCTGTTGGACATGCTACACCTAAAGAAATCCCAATCCCTCCAAGCTACACGCTCTAGGGACCTAAACCTTGTCACCACAATAAACAGGACATACCGGTGGGATACATTCCTGTCCCAGAGACTTCCCATACTCTAGAAAAGGCTACCCATCTATGTCAAGCAAAGTTCTTCATTGGCACTCTTCTAGAAAAATCTTGAGTGGATGAGAAATAGGAAATACACCCTGGGGATCACTTCTGTGTCTCTGCTAGACAGTGGCACAGGAAAATAACTTTCTTAGGTGGCGTAAGCCAGGGAACCTTGTTGGCTAGGCTTATGTAGGCCCTTGGGCCGATAGCCTAATACCTACCTATGAACCTATAAAATGCATTCAACCTGCAATATCTAGATGAACAACATGGCTCTACGAGAAGCAGAGATCACCTGTGGCTGCAGTTATGACAGTAATACAGAAGTCTAAGAAGATTTTGGTGTATAACTAGAATAAGCAAATACATGCTCCAATTCTTTACCATCCTGATACCACAACAGGAAGCTTGAAAGTCTGGGAAAATTATTTATTTTAATGGTAGTAACTTTGCAAAAAAAAAATCACACATGCCTACTTTCTGCACAAGAATCAGCACACTGACAGTCCACATGGTTAAAAGTACTACTTAAGGGTTCATATTCAATTCAACTTCACAACTGTA
The DNA here is from genome assembly GCF_019279795.1 of Protopterus annectens. Classification (NCBI taxonomy): domain Eukaryota; kingdom Metazoa; phylum Chordata; order Ceratodontiformes; family Protopteridae; genus Protopterus; species Protopterus annectens. The sequence goes on along the minus strand of NC_056726.1, from coordinate 765,632,809 downwards.
CCTTGATCACTTACACTCAAAATTACATTCTAAAACACTGTTGAAGTTCTGAAGAAAAACTGCTGCCACCTGTAAAAGTGATAAAGGACATATAACCTTAGCAACTAACAATACTTTTGCGCAAAATACACAATTCAATTTTGTCAGTGTCGATTAAGGCAAGACAAGTCACTTGATTCAGTTGCAAGTATACCATTTACATTCAAGAGAGAGAGAAAGAAAAAGAAAGAAAGACTGGTGCTCGTTTTGCAATATTAACTTTTGCACCACATGAGAACAGTTTTTCTTGGTTATACTCACGAGAGTGATTCATAAAACATTACAGACAACTTCTACAGTGGAAAATGATGATTGTCAAAGCTGGGTTGCTGTATGTACTCTACCAAACACATTCTGTTAACTACCAGATTTCTAACTGCTCTTCAGTAACACAACACTCAGTCTTTTAATGCACACACTCAAAAGTATGTGCACTACAGCTTTCATACATAAGCTTAAAAGCAGCTACTGCAGAGGCCAGTTCTTCACAAGCTTGCTAACCATCATCCGTCAGATCAAAGTAAACATGCTAGCACACCAAAAGAAAAATTTGCACATATTATACAAAAATATTAAATCCAAAAATAAACACTGCACAAAAGACTGCCATAAAATGTAGACAATTAGATCTTAACTGTTGCTAGCAATCACAGTTATTTGCTGACACTTTAAAGCTGCTCCACATTGGTGTAGCTTAAACTTACACAGCACCTCACGTACTTCACACTTCACTTTTGCAGATCACGGCAAACAACATATCAAGGAAGTCCATCAACTCTTTCCCCTCATTTATACAACCAGACAAAACACATACTCGGAAAAGCACAATCTCTATGATCAATATGGTTACAAACTCACAATTACTACATTTGGCTGGCAAAATTTTTAAACTTTTCAATAAATATAACAAAGATTTTATCAACAGTGAACTTACCACACACGATTAATCACTACTGCCGACTGCCTTACAAACCAAATTGAGTTTGGCAAATATTTAGCAAGTACTACTTTTCAGGAATGACAAAGCACTAATGCAATAAAGTGAACTGGTTATAAACATCACCCTACATACACTCACTTAGTGCTGTACTACAACACTAAACCATTACTGTTTGGTCAAAATAACTAGCGTGCATTGTATTCGATGCACACCTCTTACAAAGAAATAACCCATTGACTTTGACAAGTGCTGTGTAATAGACAAGAATACTGATGCAGAACTGAACTATCCATGATATTAAGTACCGTCTTGCATTCATTAAATTAATACATTTACTTGAATTTCACCCAAAGTAGCATTAAGATGTGCAATAAATGGGAAACTAGCTCGGCTGCATTTGCATAACACTGCACTTAATACCCACGGCACTTGTACAAAAACATACAATTCACCCATTTTAACACATTTGGGTGAGACACTGTTCACTACATTGCAAATTCTGATACTAACTCGACAGTAAAGACAAATCATTTGCGTTTTAGCAGCAATACTTAAGAACTTCTACTTAAAGTGTATCAAAACACAAAACTGGTACCATATCTTATTTTTATAGGTTTCCTATCAACGCTAATGCGTACATAAATCTGTGCATGTTACCAGCCTACCACCTTCCAGTGATCCACTTCTCAAAAAATACACTGCAAGCTGTATTATGAAGACCCAGATTCAAGACAAAACTTTAATAGAAAAAAAAGCACAGTATCCGCTTCAAAAATCTAATAATTTCGCTTTAAATTAGAACACTAGATAACCGGTACACGAACTGCCACTAACATCCAGACCCTTAAAAACAGCTGTAGACAATAAAGGAGGATCTCGGCAACATGGCATGCACAGAAAATTAAAAATGGGATCTGCGGAACCGAGAGACAAAGATACTATGCAATTCGGATCACAGGAAGATAGCAACCAGATCACTCACTCACTACCATCAGCCGAGGTTATCATGCTGCATAAAAGTTACTACTTTCCTGTGAAAAATAAAACGATCCCTCTTTGAGATCCGAGTAACCAGCGCCTCGGAAAACACGAGAAAGATGAAGGATAAACCAACCTAACAGACATAACCAAGCCTGTCAACCAGCAGATTTAAACACACATTAAGAAAGCAAGTTATCTCCTCAGCTCTACAAGCCTCTTTATGAAACTTAACATCCCCCAAAAGAAAAAGTTTTTGCAGCAATGAAAAAGACTTCTACTTGACTACAACATCCTGCCACACAGCAAGTTACAAACCGCGAGTACTGGCTGTTAACGTGGCGAAACAGTCAACGTTTGATTTACCCAACCTTTACTTAAATATATGGGAAAAACAGCAATTATGTTATCAACTGGCTCATAAAAAACAACCCGCTTAATGAAACCGCTAAAAAAGACTGCATATACATGCCCATAAACAACGTGAATTCAGATATTAAACACGCTTACAGTCTGAACGGAAGTAATGTTCTGTGGAAACCCGAACCCTTTAACTCTCAAATATTCATTTTCCTAAAAACGTTATCTTTTTACGTGCCCAAAATTACCTCACCCACATAGGCAAGCAAGATTTTGATCACCAGTCAACCTTTATCCATACATCATTAAACAAATGCATAAATCCTTAACAACTGCAGCTAATAGAAAACATCAGTGCTTGGCAACTGACGCCAGCCATCAGGCCCAATATGTCAAAGGTACCGGAAAGACGTTCTGCAACCCACACACACAAAGAGTTTTTGAAGCGTCAACATCAGAATATAAACATTTAATAATAAATATTAGATGATGTGCATTCTCTTAAAACATGACGCGATAAGTTGGCATACAAAAGTATAATTTTAATAAACCTGGAAACTACAAAAGCGCTTGCTGCTTTTTAAACACCTACTGTATTAGAAGTAACTTCAGAACCACCTAGAAGGCTTCAGCAATCTACCAAACTTACAGTATTTGTGGCCTGCTCGTATACAGCCCCATGTGACGCCTTAAAAGGCACCCAGCGTACTCTGTGCGACACAGGCAGCCGGGGGGGGGGCGGTTGGTGCGTAAAGAAAACTGTAACTCTCAACACAAAAAAGTAAGTTAAACCATTAAAAGCAATGAAAAAAAAAAACCCAGCAATCAAGCTAGGAAACTGATCGAAAATAATAAGGGACGGTTTGAGGACGGTCGCACAAACAGCGTTTCCAGTTAGGGTCAGGGTAAAAAGTAAGAAAATTAACCAGAGAAGTACCATTTGATCAACACATATGCACATTTTATTATTTTTTTCATAATCCCACTTAATTTCAGCTTTCAACCGGTTACTCAGCTTTAGTATCCAGCAACAATTTATACTACTGGGAAAGAAAACAGCCCGAGTCAAAAGGGGTGGCAATTATGTGATATCCCTGTATTGGGCCAATCTCAGCAGCTGCCAGGGAACGGTATCCACCACACTCCCAAACTCAACGAAGTATACGAACCCACTTACGGGAGACAGTAGAAATAAAACAATGTAATGATCCTTTTCTTAACTATGGATCTGTATCGGGAACATATACGTTTTCTTACTTTACTCAAAAGGCTCTCAGACTATGCCCTTATTTTTTTAATTACATTTCAAACTGTATTTCACAGCCGCAGTATCACGCTTTTTTTTACCTGCAAATGTGCTCACAAAGCAGACACCGTCACGTGACACAACCTAGCCGCGCGGACATCTTAACAACAGCTGACGTCACTAGTTCCGTACTTATTTTTTTACTTTAATAATATTATCCGAAGTTTAGTATCTTTTAAAATCATGGTGATAAAATATTATGGCAATTACAGCGTAAAACAATAAAAAAAGGTACAGAAGTTTTTAACACTGGATGTATTTGGTGACGTAAATGTCTCGCGACAACGATACCGAAGTAAAAATAGTAATATTAAACCGGAGGATGCGCTTACATGTGGAATACTTTGAACAATACTGAGCTATTATAATTAGTTATAATTTTTTTTTTAAGTTTAAGAATAATGTGCCTAGTGATCGTACTTGTTAATAGGACAATCGGTTTACAAAAGCAGCGTATACTTTAATTTCTTTAAATGATTAGCTTTTCCTGTAAGTGTACCAGTTTGAAAAATTGCTGACTCTGGGCAGTGGTCTCCATTCAGTTTTTTTAACAAGTAAATAGGGGATATGATGACAAAATTGATAATTTAGCATGTTTTAGTAAGGCTTTTGATTCGATACTTATAAACCGAAGATGTAATATGATACATCGGCGTCCTTTTCTATATACTGCAGTAAGTAGGTATCGTAACGCTGAACCAATCTGGGACACACCTGGAAATAATCAGGGGCACTTTTAAAATATTTGTACAATTAACATGATCGAATAAGCGAGTGTGAATTAATACCCAAGTCAAAATAAGCCTATAATTCTAAATATTGTTACTGTTTATTAGGTATATGTCACCACCTTTCCTCCAAAATTCACAACATTTAGGAGGGATTAATAGAGACGGACCTAAAATTTGACTCAAAATTGGGGACAGGTGAGAGGTATTGTTGTCATGCTGGAAGAGTAAGGTACCCCCTCCCCATTTCATTTGGGTAGTAGTTCCAAAAGGTGTATGTTTGGAGATTTAACTCCTTGCAGTGTAAGTTAACATTATGATAGCGTAGTAGTAGGGTGACGATATTGTATTGAAACTTAACGCTGAAATGTCAGATATCCCATGTTGCAGTGACAGCCTGTTTGCTTCAGTGAATCTGTAGTGTAAGAGTTCCAATCCAGGCTCAGCGGCAAACTGCAGGAATAATGATGGGGGGGGGGTGAAATGTATTGTTACTTTGGGGGTGAGGATATGGTTAGGTATAGTGTGCTAATTAAAAGCGATTCTGCAGCAATATCAGCCAGTAAGTAGAATGTAGCACTCAAAATGGGCATGATTTACTGTGTTTTTCTAGGTCTGTTCTCTTCCTCCACCACTACCCAACAGTTCAGCTAGAGTTAATTTGTTCCCCCATACTTGAATATCCCCAGTATGGAAGCGGGGACCATCTGGAGATGCTGTCATTAGGCAATTGCAAGAGTGGTTAGTGTCTCTGGTTGTATTGCTTCATTCATTTTCTAGGTTCAGGAATAGGGAATGCTTGTCCTGTGCCTCAGTCAGTATGACACCCCCCCCCCCCAGAAAAAAATACTAGAGGCCTGAGGCTATTTAGTTTCCTAGACTACAGAACTATGCTGTACTCCCTATCTATTACCTAATGAGTATAAACTACAGAAGTGTGCCAATGTAGTCTTATTCCCAACTCTTAAGGACTGATTTAATTGTTTTGGCCTTTTGGGTCAAGTGTAGTGTAGTTTGCATCATAGCAAGGGTCACGTACATCTTCCCAAAGACGCATACACTCTCTTGCTAATATATCACTGGCTTTAGAATACTAAATCCAAATCAACCCAGTTATATCAGTTACTGTTGTGCAACCCTCTACTTACATGGTGTAAGATTAGGTTCAACTTAAATGTAGTTTGTTAGACATAAATATATATTTTTTTGTGTGTGGACCTAGAAATGTGCAGCCATATTAAAGCAGACATGTACATTTTACATCCAAATTCAAAAGAAAAGAATGTTTCAGTAACCTTCAGTCAAGAATTTTTGTTTGTGTCTTTCGGCTTTTCCCGGTTAGGATTCGCCACAGCAGAACTCCGGTCCGCTAATGATTGGCAGTTGATTTTTACGTACCAGCTTGCCAGGCCTGACGCACAACCTTCAACGAAGGTACGCCCATTCACGCATGTCTCCACGCAGAAGACGCTCTAGCTGAGAATCGAACCGGACAGCGTCTTACTGTGAGGCGTCAAGAATACTAATAAGAATTAAATGTCCTAACAGAATGTGTAATATATTAAGTACAAACAGAGTTGGAAACCAAGATTAAAGAGGCACGTAGAGCTTGTAAGAAATTTACAGGGTTTTAGTATTTAAGAAAGATACTTCAGACACAGAACATAGAAAATGATTGCAGTGCAGTCCACAGAAGTTTGTCGAGAGTAAGTGCAGAAGTCAGGTCAAAGATTCAGCATCCCAGAATATTAATTATAGTATTCATGAGTAAAGGAATAATTCAGGGTATAATGAGTGTAGTAGCTACGGGCATATCTATTTCAGTGTATTAGCACTGCTGTTGGAGACCGTAAGATTTGACATTCTGAGTACAGAATTTATGGACAGTATAATGAGAGCAGAAGCTATGGACATTATAATTCAGTATATCTGAGTTTATCAGCATTGTTATTGTAAACAGTAAGATTTGATTCAGATATTGTCAATATGTATGTAATAAAACATTCTTAACCAAGCTACAGTTCATGCAGAAATTTATTCTGAAAAGTACAAGAAGGTTTGCCTCATAAAGGAGAGACTGGCCCCTGTTCAAGAAAATTCTAGGTAATTAGCAGATAGACATTCATTCCAGTTATTTCCAGTTCATTCCAGTATTTTACATTCCTTTCAATTCTTACATACAGGAGCAGTTAATCACTGTAAAATCATTATTCTTTCCCCAAGGATGAGTGAACTGGCTTGAGCTATTCAAATTCTACCCTTCTCAACTTGGATCTTCAACACCCAAACTGCCACTTGAACATGGTGCATTTGTGTCCTATTTAGGGTTTTATCCTCTGCATCACAAAACCAGGCACAGCTTTATTATATTTTTGCACATTACATACATTTTGAAGCTTGAGGTTTACTTTCAAGGATTTGGGACTCAACCTTTCCTTTGTTCTCCACTGATGGGAGATGCACTCCTGGCTAGTGCAATATGTCACCCTATTAACTGTGCTTTCCAGATGAATGTAAAAGTCTGCCCACTGAAGGATCATGTCAAGGATAGAATGGAAGTTCATGAGTTGCTTCCTATGGTACAGAGTTTGATTTCCTCTGCTTTCATTTGCTTCCTGTGTGACTTTGAGAAAATCAGTTAACCAAACATTGCTTTGGAACAAGTGGAAAATTGGGCTAGACTTCTCTATGGTCTTCTGGGCCTCATGAGTCATACCTAGTAATTATCTATAAACCTTTGTATAAAACTGATTAATATTTTCTATTGCTCATCACTTGCTAAAAATCACACAAAGAACAGAAGCACCTCATAATATGCTGTGCTTTCCTTAGAAAGCTAAGAAGATAGTCTTCTGTAACTGAAAGACTGTATACATACAAAGATGTGTCTTCTATAATTTGAGACCTGCCATACACTCTAGTTAGAGTGTGCTAGTTTCTGATAAATAGTCCATCTGCCTAACACAAACAGAAAGCTGCAACTCAAAGTGGAAAGAGATGATGATGAAGCAAGAGAGAAATTCAAGAAATATGGATATATTGGAATTTTGAATGCATATCCTTAAAAAATATAGTAATGTAGAATATTATATTTATAAAGTAGCAGAATATTCTAAGAAGTAAGCCAACACTAGCATGGAGAAAGGAGATTCTGTGGATAGAGATGACTGCAATTAGGTTTACAGAGAATGGGCAAGAGGAGGCTAAATTTACTGGAGGAAACTGGCAAAGGGGCTAACTTATTTGGAACAAATAATTAAGAGAGGAAAAGGTAATAGCATGAGAAGAGGCCAAGAAGACATTTGAACTACAGGCTAGAGACTGCTTTCCCTATCAGGGATTGCTGTCAGAGTATAGGAAAACAGAAACGGGAATTCTAAGTGGAAGACCTGCTCTGGTCATCATCTTAGTTTGGCTGTTCCCTTTAGGGGTTGCCACAGCGGATCTTCTGTTTCCATTTCTTCCTGTCCTCTGCATCATGCTCTTTCACACCATCCGCCTGCATGTTCTCTCTCACCACACCCATAAACCTTATCTTAGACCTTCCTCTTTTCCTCTTGCCTGGCAGCGCCATCCTTAGCATCCTTTTCCCAATAAACCAACGCAATCTCGCCTCTCTTGCTTTCTCTCCAAACTGTCCAACCTGAGCTGACCCTCTAATATACTGATTCCTAATCCTGTCCATCCTAGTCACACCCAGTGCAATTCTTAACATCTTTAACTCTGCCACATCCAGCTCTGACTCCTGCCTTTTTGTCAATGCCACCGTCTCCAACCCATATAACATAGCTGGTCTCAATACCCTCTTGTAGACCTTCCCTTTCACTCTTACTGGTACCCGTCTGTCACAAATCACTCCTGACACTCTTCTCCACCCATTCCACCCTGCCTGTACTCTCTTCTTCCCCTCTCTTCCACACTCACCATTACTCTGAAATGTTGATCCCAATTACTTAAACTCTCCCACCTTTACCAGCTCTACTCCTTGCATCCTCACAATTCCTCTACCCTCCCTCTCATTTACACACATATATTCTGTTTTAACCCTGCTGACCTTCATACTTCTCCTCTCTAAAGTATATCTCCACCACTCCAGGGTCTCCTCAATCTGGTCCCTACTCTCACTACATATCACAATGTCATCTGCAAACATCATAGTCCACGGGGCCTCCTGTCTGATCTCATTTGTCAACCTGTCCATCACCACTGCAAATAAGAAAGGGCTCAGAGCTGATCCTTGATGTAATCCCAACTCCACCTTAAACATGTCTGTCACTCCCACCGCAGTCCTCACCAATGTCACACTACCCTCGTACATATCCTGTACCACTCTTACATACTTCTCTGCCACTCCCAACTTCCTCATACAATACCACAATTCCTCTCTAGGCACCCTGTCATATGCTTTCTCTAAGTCCACAAAGACACAATGCAACTCCTTCTGACCTTCTCTGTATTTCTCCAACAACACTCTCAGAGCAAACATTGCATCTGTAGTGCTCTTTCCTGGCATGAAACCATAGTGCTGATCACTAATCATCACCTCCCTTCTTAACCTAGCTTCCACTACTCTTTCCCATAACTTCAAGCTGTGACTGATCAATTTTATCCCTCTGTAGTTGCTGCAGCTCTGCATATCACCTTTATTCTTAAAGATTGGTACCAAAACACTTTTTCTCCACTCCGCAGGCATCCTCTGACTTTCCAAAATTTCATTAAACAATCTGGTTAAAAATTCCACTGCCATTTATTTTAAGCACCTCCATGCTTCCACTGGTATGTCATCTGGGCCAACAGCCTTTCCATTCTTCATCCTCTTCATAGCTGTCTTTACTTTCTCCTTGCTAATCTGTTTCACTTCCTGATTCACTATCCCCACATCATCCAACCTTCTCTCTCTCTCATTCTCTTCATTCATCAGCCCTTCAAAGTACACTTTCCATCTACTCAACACACTCTCCTCACTTATGAGCACGTTTCCCTCACTATCCTTTATCACCCTTACCTGCTGCACATCTTTCCGAGCTCTGTCCCTCTGTCTAGCCAATCACTACTGGTCCTTTTCACACTCTTTAGTGTCCAGTCTCTCATACAACTCTCTATATGCTTTATCCTTAGCCTTCGCCACCTCTCTCTTTGCCATGCGCCTCATCTCCTTATACTCATGTCTACTTTCTTCATCTCTTTGACAATCCCACTTCTTCGCCAGCCTCTTCCTCTGTATACTCTCCTATACTTCCTCATTCCACCACCAGGTCTCCTGTTACTCCTTCCTCTGTCCAGATGTCACACCAAGCACCTTTCTAGCAGTCTCCCTTACTAGCTCTGCTGTAGTTACCCAGCTATTTGGTAACTTTTCACTGCCTCCCAGTGCCTGTCTTAACTCTTCCCTGAACTCCACCTCACAATCACCCTTTTTTAACTTCCACCATTTAATCCTTGGCACTACTTTGACATGCCTCCTTCTCTTCTTGATCACCAATGTTATCCTGCAGACCACCATTCTATGCTGCTTAACTACACTTTTCACTGTCACCACTTTACAGTCTCCAATCTCCTTCAGACTAGCCCTCCTACATAGGATATAATCCACCTGTGTGCATCTTCCTCCACTCTTGTACGTCACCCTATGCTCCTCCCTCTTCTTAAAATACATATTCACCACAGCCATGTCCATCCTTTTCACAAAATCCACAATCATCTGACCTTCTGCATTCCTGTCCTTAACACCATACCTACCCATCACTTCCTCATCCCCTCTGTTCACTTCACCAACATGCCCATTGAAGTCTGCTCCAATCACTAGTCTAAAACCCTTGGGTACACTCACCACCACTTCATTCAACTCACTCCAAAATGTTTCTTTCTCATCCATCTCACACCCAACATGTGGAGCATATGCACTAACAACATTCATTATTACACCATCAATTTCAAGCTTCATAAACATCACTTTATCAGACACTCTCTTCACCTCCAAAACACTCTTGGCATACTGTTCCTTTAGGATAACCCCTACCCCATTTCTCCTGCCATCCACACCATGATAGAATAATTTGAACCCGCCTCCTATACACCTGGCCTTACTTCCCTTCCATCTGGTCTCTTGCATGCACAATATATCAACCTTCCTTCTCTCCATCATATCAGCTAGCTCTCCCCCTATACCAGTCATACTGCCAACATTCAAAGTTCCTACCCTCACTACTACACTCCTAACCTTCCTCCTCTCTTCCTGCCTTCGGGCATGCCTGCTCCCTCCTCTTCTCCTTCGGCCAACAGTAGCCCAATTTCTGCCAGCACCATGTTGGCTAACAGTACTGGTGGTGGTCATTGTTAATCCGGGCCTCGACCGATCCGGTATGGAAATATGAAATGTTCTCCGCATAAGTCATTTGGAGAGGTTTTACGCCAGATGCCCTTCCTGATGCAATCATCCCCATTTATCCGGGCTTGGGACCGGCACAAAGAAATGCACTGGCTTGTGCATCCCCAGTGGCTGGGTGACCTGCTCTGGTAGAGATTTTAATTGAATCTAGAGCAAAAGTTGCTAGGTGTGAAGATATCAGATATTGTTATCTGTGTTAGCATGAATGGGTGAAGTTTTTTAAATAATTGTAAATTACACTGTGTTATATATGCCAGTATGACTAGCTATTATTTTGTAAATAAGTTTACGTTTTTTGATTATTGCTTTGATTTATGTAAGATGTTTGAATCAAACACCGTTCTGGCTGACCAGATGTACATGTTTTTTTAAAAATAATTCTGAATGTAGGTTATGCCAGTCAGCTAACCAAGATGTAATGTCATTGTGTCCCAGAGCTGAAAGGCATTGAATCTCCACAGCAGCTGTTTTGTTTACTTTTTAAAGTCTGACATGAGAGAGTAGAATTATCATAACAGCTTTCTGTGACTTTTAAAAAATTCTGCTATAAAAGCAGGTTCTGAATCAGTTAAAGTAGTTCATTAGTTCAGTAGTAGTTCAGCAGTAGTAGTTGTAGTTATTGTTGTAGTAGTCACTTGTTTTCAAAATCAGTAGTGATCACTCAGAGTTTTCCAGAGCTGTTCAGCAGAAATAGTAGGAGTTGCTATTCCAGATGCTGAGGACCAGACAACAGCCTCAAGAGTGGACACTTATTCTTATTTTGCCTTGCAGAAGTAAGCGTATCTCCTTGCCTTGCTGAGTTAATTAGATTAGACAGGGACAGTTAATCTTTAGACAGTTAAAGATCTACAGTTAGATAGTTATTTTTCTACAGTGTGAAACCTATCCTACAGTGATATTTTCATAATTCCTTTGTGTGAAACTCTGTGGTTTATTGGAATCAATTATTCAGTGTATGTATGTTTTAAATAATTTTATTTATTAAATATTTTACTACCTTTTATTGTGGCTAGTTATTTTTTATGCTTATTGTGATAACACCAGGGCCACTCCAAAAATCCTTACTGTTTGGGTTATGTTACCATTTATATTACTATTTATTTTACTCAATATATTTAAACACCCCTTTTGAAGGGTATTGTATTTGACTGATGGCAGCAGTTACTTTGTAAATTGGGAAAGAGGACATAGCAGGTAAATATGTGCCAGTCTTTCCTAAGAGTGTTTGTGTGTGTGAATATCAAATATTTAAGAGTGTGTCAAATACCTATAACTGGGACACATTGTTCTGCAGTGGTTAGTGTGAAGACTCATATGGGGACCTGGAGTAAAGCATATAGTCCAGTCTCAGATTTGGAGCTTGTTCCCGGTGTACTCTTAGTGGAAATTTTGTGTTCTATTCCTGCTTTCAGTGACACTACCTTACAGGAGACAGTGATAAGGATTGAGGCTCCTTAGTTACTTCCCTGAATTAAGTGGGATCGTCACAGTGGGGAATATAAAAGATTGCAAGATAACTGTAGGAATTATCAGAGGAGGTTAGAAAAGATTGGAAGAGATTGGTAAGCAATTCACAAAGAAACATTGGGAAGACATAGGTATGGCTCCCAAGTATGCAATAAAGTCTAGAATATTTAGGATTTTTACTTGGAAGCATTTGCTTGGGTATTGCTATACCTCAAGCAGTCTCCAAAGAATTTTTCCTCAGGTAGATGCCAAAAGTTGTAGGTGTAATTGGAAACAAAGAGGTAACTGGGAACATATGTTCTGGGAGTGTAATGAGATGGCAAGCTATAAAAATCCCCTACAGACTACTCTGTCAGAAATACTGAAAAAGCATATGAGTTTAACGAAGGAAGTTATTTTTTGAGCTGGGATATAGGATCTGAATTGCCTAGACACACTAAGGTTCATAGATAGGTACTAGGCTATCGGCCCAAGGACCTCGATAAGCCTAGCCAACAAGGTTTCCTGGCTTATGCCACCCAAGAAAGTTATTTTCCTGTGTCACTGTCGAGCAGAGACACAGAAGTGATCCCCGGGGTGTATTTCCTATTTCCCATCCACTCATCAAGATTTTTCTTGAAGAGCGCTAATGAAGAACTTTGCTTGACATACATGGGTAGCCTGTTCCAGAGTATGGAAAGTCTCTGGGACAGGAATCTATCCCTCCAGCATGTCCTGTTTATTGTGGTGACAAGGTTTATGTCCCTAGAGCATGTAGCTCGGAGGGATTGGGATTTCTTTAGGTGTAGCATGTCCATCAGCTCTGGGTTTGACATAGCTTTATATGTTAGGCAGAGATCACCTCAGAGTAGGCAATATGCTACGGTGTAAAGCTGGAGTTGTTTGAGGCAGTCAGTGTAGGGCATTTGTTTGAGGCCAGTAATCCTCTTTGTGAGGTACTTCTGTGGCCTTTCCAGCTGCTGCAGATGTCTTGTGAGGTACATTCCAAAAGGGGCATTGTACTCTATAATAGGTCTAATGAGTGTCGAGTAGAGGGGAACAATGACCTCTTTTTTTCCTGGAAGAGAACCCTTTTATGATGAGGTGTGCCACATAGAAGGACTTCCTGACTACTGTGTCGATGTGACTATCAAAGGGGAGACTACTGTCCACCTGGGTCCCAAGGTCTGTTATCACGCATTCGGTGTTAAGTAGATTGCTGCCTATGTGGTAGTTCATGGGTACAGAGTTTTTACCAAAGGGGATGGCACTGCACTTTTTGGCATTGAGCTTGAGACTATGGCTCTGACACCAGGCATCTGTCTCAGCGAGGCCCTTCTGTAGGATGTCCACATCATTTGGGGACTAGACTATGACTCCTAGTTTGTAGTCATCTGTGAACTTCGTTAGCCAGAGGCCTTCTGTGTTAGCCTGTACTTCAGAGAAGTAGATACCAAACAGGAGAGGTCCCAGGATGGAACCCTGTGGTACTCCACTTGTCACTGCTTTGAGGTCAGATTTGGAGTTTGCAACTTTTACAGTGTGGGTTCTGTCAGTGCGCCAGTTGGCAACCCATCTTGTGACATAGGGATTTATACCTAGTTTAATGAGTTTAGCTATAATTCCAGAATGGGGGATGGTGTTGAAAGCCTTGATGAGGTCAAGATAGGCTGTGTGAACCACCTTACCCTCATCTACGGCTTTGGTGGTCTTAAGTTTAATTCTGGTGGCTGCCTAAAAGCAGTTACTAGAAAATGGAAATCAAAGTGTAAGCCAACCGTATTTGAAATAATGTAACAGAGATAAAATAACTGGAAGTGAGATCTTTAGAAAATGGTAGGAGCAAATTACATAGAAAACAAAATGGAAATTATGTGAGCAAAAAATGTAGAAAATGTTTTGGAGAAGAATGAGGTTTAAAGGAGGGCAGGAATTGACCATTTTATGTAATATTGACTTGATTATATTGTGCCCAAGAATATGTGATGTATAATGCATGTAACTGAACATGTAAATATGTTTTTTCTTTTATATAAATTTAAGTTTGTCTATGCTACAAGTGATAATTCAATAAATGTGTTTAAAAAAAATCCATCTGCATGAAATAAGCCTCCCCTCCAAAACATGACTTTAGTGCTTAGCAAAAATTGTGAAATAAAATATCTGTTTACTTAAAACTAGCTTTATAAAAGGCACAAATCTGGCATTCACAAAAGCTTTGAGTCTGAACATATTTTGGGTCATAGTTATTATAAACATGAAGTATCATCAGGAGATGGCTTGAACACTGGATGATCAACTGAAGGACCACTAAGGTAAAACACAGAATAACAACAAACAAAGGGATAAAAAGCTGGAATCACCCTTTAATAACCGAGTTAAGCACTTTCATTCCATACATTTTACAGGGACTTCTTCAGAACTGACAAAGTCCAAAAACAACACTTTTATAAGAACAATGCATAAAATCACCTGACACAATCTGAGTCCTCCAATCACAAGGCAGTTCTATCTGAAAGGGAAGTGACTATGCCACTGAGACGTGAAGGTGTTCAGCAGCCACACTTCCCTTTAGACAATGGTCCAAGGTGGTTGGAGAGACTAAAAAACAAAGCTTTTCAACAAAGCATTCCATCTTCAAAATTATTCAAGCAAAGCAACCAGGAAGAGCAGTTATCACAGCAGTTATGTTGCTCAGGGAGCCAAGCTGAAGGCACGCAATTACCAGTAAAAGAGGTACTAACTGCAGTAGATGTATTTAACTGTTATGGATATAATATTGACTTTTTACAGAGAGTTTATTCAATGAAGTGGATTTAGAGCTTAAATTTTGTTAATAACACGGACAATTTTACTCTCACTCTGATTATTAACAACATGGGAGATTTTAAAGTGCATAATTATTCTACTGAATATGTATCTACAGCACACATGGATGTACTTGCAAAAGGTTTTAGTTTTGTACCTGCCAGGAGAGCGAATGTAGCTGGTGTACTCAGAGATTTAAAATTGTATACAAACAAGTTGAATTTGACTTTGTGGCATGCTGAAAATGATGTTGATGGTATAGCTAGTAATAATATTTTAAAGAGACAAAGTTTGTTTAACCACCGCTATACAGAACATGTTGAATTTATTTGAAAAGGTTTGTGAATTATACATTAGGGAGGTTTTGCAAAGTCCCGGTGATGTTAAATCTGATCATTTGACACCAGTTGAATGGCATTTATTGTTGTATATAGCTGAGGACAAAGATATGTTATTTATTTAACATTTGTTTACCAGGAAAGTACGACTTGGAATGAAGCCAATTTTCAGCGGAGGCCCGGGGAGAAAGGGTCCAGATGCATGTCATTGTAACGTGGGAGGAAACCGCAGCACCTATAGGAAACCCACACGAATGCAGGGAGAACATCCACACAGGAGACTCCCCAGCTGAGAATCAAACTAGAGAACCTCTTGCTGTGAGATGACAACACTACCACTGCACCAGCCAAGATATATGTATAATGAAGCCTGATAAGAGTAATGGTATTGTTATTATGAATAGAAATGCTTTACTCATGGATGGTACTTATCAAGAAACCTCAAATAATGAGATTAATATTGCTTTTAGAAATGTGGATTTACTTTTAGAGAATATGTTGTTCCAGGGTCAGATTAATGTTGATGAATATGCTTTTATGAAGAATGAACATGCAGTAATTGCAAGCATTTTCGGTATCCCAAAAATCCACAAAAGTTTAAATTGCCCCTCTTTAGACCTATAGTTGAAGCAAAAAGGTCTAAAACATTTTTTATTGCCAAATATATTGATTTTCATCTAAAACATGGTCTGAAATTGTATGGGCACATTTGTAAGGACTCTTGGCAATGTTTAATGCATCTCAATAATTAATATGATAGTAATATGCTGATGATTACTATTGATGTTTGTAATTTATTTTCAGCTATTCCACAAGAGAGAGGATTGTTGTGGTTAGAAAATCAGCTTTTTAACACTTAATTTGTGTGGCCAAGATCATATTAACACTGTTACAACCTTGATGGAGATGGTCATGAAGAATAATTTTATTTACTTAGAAGGGCAATGGGTGGTGATGAGGGCAGCTTGTGCCCCCATATTTGCAAATTATATCATGTTATTTTGGGAAACCAAATATGTATTTCACAGTGAATATAAGCAAAGTATTAAATATTATACTAGATACCTGGACAACATATTTTTGTTGTGGGCTGATCCAACCGACATGTAAGAAGAATCTTTACAGTATATCAATCAAACAGTGGATTTCCTTAAATTTATTTACAATTTCAGTGGTGAAAACATTTCAAATTTGGATGTTGAAGTAAGAATGGATCCCTATAAGGGGAGACTTGTTTCAGAGATTTTTAGGAAACCTATTTTCTCCACTTCCTGTATTAACTACACCAGCTGGCACCCTCAACATCAGAAGAGATCTGTTAAAGGACAGCTAGTGAGGGTGGCCAGGATAATAACAGTGGATGAGGATTTTTTAGAAGAAGTCAAATTTGCACTGGACATATCTAAAAGGAAAGGTTATCATGTTAGCCTGTTGAATAATGTTAAAAATGAGTTGGTTAGTAAAAGACAAGAGGGGATATACCAACCTATACTAGGATGTCAAAACAGTATAGTGGTACGGACATGTGGGTCAGCCAAGGAGGATTGTAGTGTTTCATTTATATTAACTTTTAATAAGGACAGTACCACCATTTGTAAGCTTGTAAATAAAAATATGAATTTGTTAGCTATGGACAGAACTGTCCTTGAAAAACTTGGAAATAGGCCTAAATTTATTTTCAGGAAAGATCAGTTGTTTAAGAACATTTTTGAAAGTAATGATACATTGAGCAAATCTAGTCATAGTTTGACTAGTAGGAATGTTGAGTAATTTTAAGTGTGGAATGTGTAGTCAGTGCCCTTACATACTCACTACAAGGAATAAGTTTAAACTAGCTAATTCCAACATTATTATAACAGGTCACTATAACTGTCAGTCTAAGAATGTAGTTTACTTTGCAAAATGTTTAAAATGCCCCACATTGTATATTGGAAAAACCTCCAGAAGGTTTAAAGAGAGAATCTATGAACATTTAACAAATATCAAGAAGTGTAAACAAACAAATGCTTTATATAAACATGTTTGTGATTTTAAAAATCATACTTTTGGGTTGTTAGTAATCCAACAGGTACTTTTTGATCCACAGGGAAGAATAGTTGATGAGCATTTACAGACATGCAAGCTTAGATGGCAACTTTGCCTTAATGTTGCTACAGCCGCTGGATTAAATAAAGCCAGTAATATAAACTGCATTTTGAAGTTAAAACATTTTGCAGCTTTTTAATGCACTATTTGGGATCAAACACATTGTAGTTTAAGCATTCAGTTTGTTTTAATTACTATGCTATTTGTATTTTAATTGTTTAATTTCTAGGTATTTCATTGGTTGTTTGTGTCAGGTGATTTATGCATTGTTCTTATAGAAGTGTTGTGTTTTTGAATTTTGTAATTTCTAAAGAAGTTCATGTAAAATGTATGGGATGAAAGTGCTTAACTCGGTTATTAAAGGGTAAGTCCATTTTTTTATCCTTTTGCTGTTCTTCTGAGTTTTACATTAGAGGTTTGAACACTGGATGATCCAAACTGCCTTTGTATGTGCAAATGGATAGTTTTGCCTCTGCATTCAGCAGAAACACTTGCTTAAATTTTGTTGCCACTTTGTACATAAAATCTATTTATCTTTATATGTAAATAGATATGGTAACCTACTGTTGACTTACATAGCTTTTCTATAGAATGCCTGCTTATTTCTACATATGCAATGTGTAGTAATTATTGGTGATAGAAAGTCTGCTTTTCTTGTGGAGGGCACAGCATTAAAGAAAAAACAAAGCAATATATGTAATTTTATATGCACCTAAGAGCCCAGGTGTTAGCAAAATAGGAAGACCTGGGGATTCAATAAGCTCCATGTAGGCTTAGGTTCCTAGGTTCATAGGACAATACTAGGCTATTGGCCTGGAGGCCCTTATAAGCCTAGCCAAGAATTTCACCCATGTTCACACAAAGTCAGTGTGACACCCCAACACTGGCCCAGTAATCAAGAAGCCTCAGTCCTCACCGCTAGCACCAGTGGGTGGCATACATTGGGAGGATGACAAGTACACACACAGTATTTCCAGATGAAGCTCACTGCATCAAGTGCAATTTTCTTTAAGAGCACACAGACACCACAGTCAAGTCTGGGGCTGGTTTCTCCCTTTTTCTCCAGATCCCCAATAAGACTTCCCACTGGCACAGCTATAGAGTTGAGATCTCAGATTAGTGGCTAAGCCAAGACCTCCAACACCCTCTCTGTCCAACCAGTGCTTCGTGTTCCTGCCCAAGTAGATAACGCACACTCATTGAGTTTTGATTTATATATAAACACACACACACACCTGGGAAAGACTGGCACAGGTTTACTAGTTATGCACCCTTTTGCCCAGACTATAAAGTAGTTATAACTGCCACTAGCCACATTCTTGTCAGCTAATTTAAGGCCCTTAACAAAGGGTGTCCAATCTCACTGTGTAATGTTACTATTAACCCAAATGGTAGTTTGATCAAGAGCAAGGCTATTAGGAGTGGCTCACAGTGTCACCAAATAAATATGCAAGTACTCTGAACTTAAATATGTCTTACAAATAGCCACAATGAAAGGTTTAAATATATTTAAGTATAAACAATAAAAGAACATGGTATATAATCACAGTTACATTAGAGTTTAAAATCACAGGAAATATTTAAAACAATATTGCAGGACAGTCTCAAATAAATAAAGAAAACATCTAAATTAAGCTTAGCCATATTCCTGACTATATCTAAAAGAATTATACTGTTCCACAGACTTACTTACAGAGCAAGCAGGCAGATGTGGTGAGTGGATGTTCTTGTCAGGTGAAAGACAAAATACAAAAATGATGTCTCTCTTTCTCTCAGAGACTTCCCAAATTAATATCCCAAATATTACTTCTGGGATACTTGCAGAATGACATCATTTCTTTTCATCTGACATCCTTCTCAGGCTCAAAAACAAACATTGATGCAGCTTGTAGCATTTAGCATCTGCCTGTGAAAATACATAGCCCTGAGATCTTTTGGCAAATGGTGAAAGTCATAAGATAATTTACATTCCTCCACATTTAAAGACAATACAAAAAAACTTCTCTAATATAGACAGTATGTCTCCTGTTGACTGAAACTGAAAGATGACATCCTTTTATTACGTGGTTATAAAGTAATTTAAATTTTTAGCTATTTTTCTGAAGTTAACCTCTTGTGTTTCAGTTGCCATTGTTAAAATATATATATCTAAACAGTTAGAGTAATGTGTATACATTTCTGTTCTAATACTGCAGGGTACACTATGGCTACATATTTAAGCTCAGTACTGTACAAACCTTGTTCGACACACATTTCTGTACCAGCAGTTTGATATACACATAGCATACAGTTCTATTACATTTGTAACACAAGCAAATGAATCATGTTGATATTCACAAATGACATATAATTATTTACAAAATTCCATATAGCTGGGCTGGCACTATCTCATTTCATGACAGTCAACATCTGTTTCTACTGTCCAGCAGGGACACAAATGCAAAGCCTACATGGAGTTTACGTGTTTGTGCAGTGAGAAGCAGCGCTAATTGCATAAGCATGCTTCACATCATGCTTACATGTAAACAAGCATGGTTTTGTGGTCAGCAACAATGTTGCCAGCCAGAAAAATGTGTTAAGTAATATGAACACCTGCAGATATACAGATCTGTTTCCGGGCAAACTAGTTATGTGGAATTGTGGAGAAACCACGATGGCCACCAGGGTTTTTAATAAAGCAATCTATACAATTCCAACACATTCCATGAAAGTGTATACAGTGCAGAGTCGTGTGCAAACCTGTTTCAGGCATGTTGAATAAAATTTTTGCAACTGCTCAGCAAGGGTACGTAGTACTGCAATATAAATAATTATTTAGGGGAAGTGTGTGTATTGAAAATTGATAGATGAATAGTAGGAATGAACAAAGAGGAAGAGGACAGGCAAAATATGGCAATGTACAGCAGATGAGGGCAATGTATGTACACAACAAAGAAAATACAGTTGTAGCATGAGCAGTAGTCACGTATGTGCATAATACAATACATACTGCTGTGTACACGTGCTATGTGGGTACAGTCATATTATCACACAGTTATTGTATATTATGCCATGTCACACAAGGTGACATATCAGTGGAGACGCACACACAAGCATGGACAATATTAGAATAATACCACCATTAATCCCATGCTTTTGATGTAATATATGTGATTGTGAATGATTAGAGATGTTTCTGCAAGATAGCCAGTGGTGACAGGGGAGTGATGTGAGAGACAAACTGTCAGCTAGTGGATTGCCTGTTTCCTCCATTTGGGTATGTCTGGTGGCATCCACACACAGATATGTGTTTAGTTTTGTATTCCCCTTAACATTTCACATTTATTGGAATAAATGATTTGTGAAAAGACCTCCAAATACAACCTTGGTCATTCATCACATTCCACACAATGGTACTATGCACACAGTCATACAACTTTACCAATGTCATGTACTTACATCAGTTGTACAACATATGCTTATATGTTTTTCATGTGCAAGCTGTGTCTGAATGGTCTGATGCCATATCAGCACACATTAGAGATCAGTTATTTGTGGCTCATGCAGAACATTTCCTGACATAAATGGTAATAGTCACACAATGGTGCTACTGACCACTTTAACAATCCTTGCATATAACAACACAACTGTACATACAGTGAATTCCACAAGGGTGCAATTGAATCAAAACGTGATAAATTGGTTGTGTGTATCACAGCATAACAACATGCATATGAGTCAAGACTTATTTGACCACAGAATCAATACAAATTTATATTGATGGCTGTCACAGAACATTTAGAGATTGCATGTAGACACATGCCCACCTGTGCCATACTGCAAGTGTCACAGTGATGGCATGATGTGAACTGTGTAGCTTGATCTGCTCCCCTACAACAGTACATGTTCTAAAACACCAATATACATACAGGTGTATCATACCATGTCAGTTCTCAGAAGGCATATTACTACTACTGCTGTTATAGAAGGAGCATATAATGTAAAGGCAGCAATGGCCATCAATACATTAACTTACATCACAGATTGTAATACCGTCTTGTAGCCATAGTGTACA
Organism: Protopterus annectens; assembly: GCF_019279795.1. NCBI lineage: Eukaryota > Metazoa > Chordata > Ceratodontiformes > Protopteridae > Protopterus > Protopterus annectens. Next base: position 765,611,339 of record NC_056726.1, on the reverse strand, counting down.
TCCACCCCTCAATATAGTGCATGTCAGTGAGCAACATTGACATATCAACTATTCATAGGCTCATAGGGAATTATTAGGTTAATAGCCAACATCACATGAAATCTTAACCATTATTATACCATGTAAAAACAAATCTATTTATCTATATTATGGAATAAATTAAGACTATTGTGCATATTTTCTGGATTGCATTACATCTTGCCACTGTCATTATGGGACATGTACACCACACCATGACATAATTAGCAATCACACATGCAGTAGCCTAGAGATGTCTTTCAGAAGCTTATGGAAGGAGTCTGCTTCATGATGTGTATATGCATATATTTGACATGAGGACGTCCTCCACTTCTCTGCAGGAAGGATGTCGTGTCCAGAGGTAAAAGGAGGATGATGGATGCATGGGGCTATGTGAAAGCTTCCCCAAGTCTAGTGAAATAAAGAGTGATTCCAAAGATCATACAATGACCATAATATACCACCACTCACACACACACACACACACACACACACACACACACACACACACACACACACACACAACAGTAGACTGGGCCTGATTTGAACATTACACCTGTGTAGGTATATAATAAGAATGTCACAAAATGTCACAGTAGCAACACCACATATGTCTGATGTAACACTGCCATGTTGCACTTTATGGAGTATGATAGTATCATTGTATGCTGAGGAGAATATGTTGTGAGGAGTGTAGGGCATGGATGTGGAATGACATCCCTGTGTAAAGTTGTCTCAGAAGTGATAGATGTATGTATATACACGCAAGTTGCCTGCTGTCAGATTAGAATACATATATGTGCAGATAAAGTAGCTTGCAAACACATTAGTTAATGTTACTGCCACAGCACAGGTTTGTCTTGAATACTGTCAGAGTACAAATAATACAGTATGACATAATTACTGTATGCTACAACAAGATGTTTGGAGGAGGGTGGACAAAGCTGTGTACTCACATATCATTCTAAAATTGTCAACATAGTGATTGTTGAATGCACACACAGTAGACTACAGTGAGAATAGAACCCCAACCTAACTATTTATAAAGCACAATACTTAACGCAAGTGCCACAGCACAAGTCCAGCTTTTATAGTGTCAGACAACACTTTATAACAGGTTTTGCATTACTATACAATTTTTCTGAGGGATATGAAGTCTGAAACTGAAATGTGTGTCATTATTTTCTAACTTCAGTCCTTAATGATTTATGAGTACAAAGCTATGAGGCCAAACTGTGGACATTCTGTGAAAATCTGTACAGAGAGGTATGAATGTGTGAATCTTTGATGCATGACGCCTGTTAGTTGATAGAGAACACATATTGAAATAAGTCAGTGCTGTAACATATTGATGTCATTGCTGTAAAAATCACCCACCTTATACTTACAGAATACAAGGATATGCCATTCATTTGTGTTCTTAGACATTTATTTTTCTATTCCAGGTTCAACACTTGTCTTGGATGTCTGGCAGTTGCAAGAGTTTTAATTTGAGGCTGACACTGTCTGTTGCTAGCAGTACACAGCCATTGCATGAGTAAATAAAGGTTGTGAGTGTTGCCTGGAATCAGTGTTACTGTATGTATGTGTGTAAGATGAAGGTTTTAGCCCCTTAGGTGGTGAGCGTGTGTACTGTCTGTTGCCTCTTGGCCAGTGCAAGGGCATATTGTGCACACCAATGTCAGCCTACACCCACAGTGGCTGGTGGTTTCCCCTCTGACTCCTTACCTGTGTCTCTGACTCCTTACCTGTGTGTGGCTGTGGTGACCTTGCCAGTGGTGGTGGGATGTATGTCCTTTCCCCTTGGTGTTCCTACTGATGCTGTTTTCTCAGGATAATATTGGGAAGCATGGCACAGATGGTGAAAATGTCAACAAATGTACAGGGATCTTACTGCAGGGCTCCCACAGATATATCTAGGCACTGGAACCATGACGTCAGCAGTACAAACATGTGCTCTGTGGTATTTCTTGTTTGCACCTGTGCCTCATTATAACATTCTTCAGTTAGTGTGTGTGTGCATTTCTGATGGGCATCAACATCATCTAGAGTTTGAGTGCATAAATGACCCTGTGGGACATCCCCCCAGAAAACATTTGATACAGTTGAGAGTTGTGCCAGATACATGATTCGTGGTAACTGCCTGGGTTGCCAGCACATGCTTTCAGGATGATTCCCTTAGTATTACACACAACCTGGCAGTTAATGGAGGGGAAGCCCTTTCTATTTATGTACATCTTTTCATGTTCCCCAAGTGGTGCTTTGATTTCAATGTGTGTACAGTCTATGGCACCTAAGACTTCAGAGTATTGTGCTACAGGGTAGAATTCCTGCATAGTTGTGGCTCTGTCCTTAGGTGCATGGGGAAAATATACATAGTCACTGGTGTGTTGTATCATAGCATTTAGGAATTGATGTAGGCTCCTGGATGCTGATTCCTGTGAGACCCCCTATTAGTCTCTGGAAGGCTCCTGTAGCTAATATTCTAAGTGCTACACATACCTTAGTCTCCACCAGTATTGGTTCCCCTTGGTTTGACCTTGCTCTCAGTTGAGGACAATAGAGGTTGCAGAGTTCCTGTAGTGTGTTTTTATCCAGCCTCGAGCACTCTACAATTTCCACCTCATGCAGACCATAAAAAGTTAAATGGGGTCTAAACACCCCTTCTCCTTCTTGGATGTGGTCTATTAGCAGCAGCAGCATTGAGTTGGACCTGTTGTATATAACACACGAATAAGAGCAACAGCAGCCCCTAGCATTGTTTACATGTAGACTACGTTCTGTGCCTGTATTCCAACTGGTCTTGGAATTTGCAGACAAAACCTGCACTAAGTCTACATGATTGCTTTATAGCTTGTTGAATAGCTCCTCCATCTTGGATTGGCTGATTAGCATACAATTCAGCTGCTTATGCTGTAATTAGCATGCTACAGTGTTTACTGTATTTGAGCAGCTGTGCACGGTGTGTAGAGCCACTTACTGAATACAAAATGGTGCATTGTTGTGCACATGGTTTTAGTGGACCATGTAAGCTTTATTGAATTTGCAGGATTAACTTGTATTCTTTTATAGTTATTTGTTGCAAGGCCATTTGGGGAGCAGAACTAATATTGCATACATTAAGTAATCAAGCAGTACTTTAGCATATGCTGCAGTTTGTCAGTTTAAGGTAAGAACTGATAGATTTCCATTTTATATGTCCTTGTGTACTAAGAGCCTATAAACACTACAAGAAGAGTGACACAGAACCCCCCCAAAATGTAATCCATTGTAATAACCTTATGAATTAAAGTGTATCCCCAAAGTTAACAGCTGTACTAAATTGTTAAAAAGCCTATTGCCTCCAACAAAGCTCATTTTCACAAAGTTTAGCAATACCTGGCATCCTGTCATGTGTTTCAAAAGAGATTTTCTTGCATCTAATGCCATCTAGGCAGAGCTAAGTACTTTTTTTCAAAAAAAATTGCATGTTTTGAATTTATTTAGTGACCTGATGGTGATTCATTGAATCATTTACTGCTTTATCTGCATTTTAAACTGTTTGACATTGCTGTAGACTTGTACTGCTTTATTTTGCCTTGCTGTTAGTTTACTTTGCCTTAAATTTCCTTATTAGCAGTAACTAGCTAGCTGTTTCAATTACTAGACTAGTATTGCACTTATTACACCTTTTTGTATGTTTTTACGTTAAGAGGACTGAGTTTATTGACCTAGTAGCATTAGGTGATAGCTAGGGCTATCACAGTTGGGAAACACACTAGAAAGGTTCTGAGTGTAGTTGCTTATTGTCCAGAAGGCTTATTACTACTTTTTTTGTATTTTAGTGCTTGTATAAATTGATCATGTTTGTGAGGAGCTACTCATCGTGCAGTAGCAGTTCAACTTAGCAGTGCCCTGTATAGTAGCAGACACATAGAAGGTAGAATTTTCCTATGGAACTACATTTGAAACTGTACTCAGTAACTCTATGATTGTATTGAAACTACTTTGTGTGTTGAGGAGTACTGCCCCTTAAATTTAGTATTATCTTGTCTGGTCTAGTCCTTAGTCCCCAAGGCACCCTTAATTGCCTTCCTTCCTTGTGCTCAACACACTTGTAGCTCACCTAATAAAGGACCTGACATCATAGATATACGTTTTCCCAATTTCTGCACAGCCAGCTTGGTGGACATGGATATCTTGAGACATTATAACAGTTGTCTCATGTTCACTGACAACCATTTAATCCTTAAAGAAATAGATAAAGTATGTGAGAAATGTATATACACAATGTTACTGGAGGTAAAACTCTTACAAGTACCCTTAACAAAAATCAGTTTGTCAGAAATAAACACACAACACACATAGTACTCACCTCACACATAAACCAATGTATCCTGAGGCACTTGAATACAGTCTTCTCAAACCCCAAAGACCTCCCAGGCACTCCACCTGCAAAATTATCCTCAGCAAACCAAAAACACTCAACAGAAGCAGCACTTAACATTACACATATAGATACACCCAGTGCAGCCTCAACTTAAAAACCTGTAAGGCAAGCCAACACATTACCCAGGACTGTAGTCATAGGGGACTCCATTGTGCAACATACTGATGCCTCATTCACCAAGCTGGACAAAGAGAAAATAACAGTCAGTTGCTTATCAGCAGCCAGGATCTGCCAAGTTACACACCCACTCGAGTCATTGCACTACAGGTAGAAGTATGATTCTGTCAGTCCATATAGGTGTAAATGTCCTGAGACATACCTCCCTAAGCATTATGAAAGCAGACATTAGGGAGCTCTCAGACTATGTGTCACAGGCTGGTATTTGCTTAGCACTGAGCTGCATTTTACCTTCACCAAGGATGGTGCCACAGTATGAATAAAAGATGACTGACTTTAATAATAGACTTTTTTCTGTTGTCATTCTAAGGGGATACAATATTTGCCAGCATGGGTGGATATAGTTAACAAACCATATTGCTTTACCAAGGATGGTCTGCACCTGTCTTATCTTATTTACAAGCAATGCCAAATTGACAAACCTCTCAACATAGCAAAATCAACTCATGGGAATTTAAAGATCTTGCTGTTCAATTCCAGGAGTTTGAACAAGAAGCTCCACTACTTCCAAGCTGTCTTTCCTCTGGAGAATGCATACATCTGTGCATTTACTAAGAAATAGTTTAAAGCCTCAGAGAGTACCCCAGCAGTTCAAAGCTTCAGTACCTTCCACACATTTAAACCAGCAACTGCACAGACAGGGACTAAAGGTGGAAGTGTCTCAATCTACATCAATAACAAGCATGCCTCTAGGTTGGCTAAACAGGACAATGTGCTAGAGTTTTTCCACTTATAGATGACCATAGTCAAAGCACCATACCATATCCTAGCAACTTATAGGTTGCCCAGTATGTCCCAGGAAGTGCATAGCTCATACTTAGACCTACTGGAGACACTCACCATTCAACCAAATACCATACTCATGGGGACTTTACTCCTCTATAGACTGGAATTCTACATGACCCCAGATTTGCAGCCACAGAGATTCCTGGACTTTGTAAACACAAACAATGTAGATCAGATAGTACATATTCCCACTAGAGATTCTAACGTATTGGACCTAGTACTTACAAATATGGGAGAAATGCTTTACCTCACCCAGCGTTATGTTCTATCTGGTATGGTCAGATCACAAACTTGTCCCCCTCAGAAAAAAAAAAAAACATTTCTACAACCCCAGTAAACCCTGTAACAGTTAAGAACTATTCCAAGGCAAACAAACTTTTATTAAGTGATAACCTTTCAAACTTCCAAGCCCCTCCAGTTCCAGATAACACAGCAGCCTATGCAGAATTGTTCACAGAAACTTTACAACCATGTCAATGGTAGGGTAGAGGCTGCTGTACCTATCAGAAGTAAGCCCAAAACAAGCCACCCTGGTGGAATCCAAAATTAAACTGGTTGTACAACAAAACAAAAAAGCCATAGCTAAAATTAGGAACATTAACACCCAAAAAGATAAGAAAAAAAAAAACTTTCTCATCAAACTAAATATAACTAAGTCCAAGAAAGCCAGTTTTGAGGTTAAGATAGCTTCCCAAGCCAAGATAAACCATAAGGCCTTTTTTAGTTATGTCAGAAACCTCAAAAGCATTGCACAACAGTGTACTGAACTTGTGAATGGAGCCACATTTACGGTTCTGGGAGATACTCGCCCCCAGACACCTCCCACGAAATATCATCTAACATAATTCCTCCAACTATTAACAGTGGGCAGGTCCTAGATGCACTCTCTAAGACTAAGAATACAGCTTTGATAGGTCCCAATAATATCCCAGGATGTCTCCTAAATAGCCTGCAATATGACCTATATGTGCCACCAGAGTCAGTATTCAACTATATCCTCTGAACAGACTTTGTGCCATGTGAATGGAGGACTGCAATGATCATCCTTCTGTACAAGGGTGGACTATCAACAGATTCCAGGAACTACAGAAGACCCATTAGTCTGACTAGTCTCACATGCAAAGCCATGGAAAGAATTATCATGGAAGTGATTAAAAATGGCATAGGTACAGTGCAGTACACTGGATCCCACCCATGCCTACTAAATCTGATAAACTTCTTTGAGAAGGTCACCAAGGCAATGAAGGAGGGCAAATTGGTGTATACTGCCTACTTTGACCTCGCTAAGGCATTTGATACAATACCCCACATAGTCATTGTAAATGAACTCATGGAACTTGGTTCACAGATAGGACCCAGGAAATTAGGATTGGTGAGACCACCTCCATAAAGAGCCTGGTTACTAGTAGAGTCCCTTAAGGCTTTGTACTGGGTCTGCTGCTGTTTGGCATCAGCTTCTCTGAAGTCAAGACAAACATCAGTGGCCTCTGGCTGACTAAGTTTATAAATTATTGCAAACTAGGAGCAGTCATACAATCTCCCCAAGATGCCATCATTTTACAGGATGGACTAATGCAAACAAATGACAAGTGCCAAAGCCATGGCTTAAAACTCATTGCCAAGAAATGCATAGTAGTACTTTTTGGGAAATTGGCCATTCTGGGAAACTACCTCATCAATAAATCACCCCTAAGAGTAGACCCAGTAGTCAGGGATTTGGGGACACATGTAGATTGTAGCCCAGCCATCTACCAGCATGTCTCTAATGTAGTAAAAAGTCATTATCTGTCATTCAACTTATAATTAAGGGCATAACATCTAGTTCTAAAGAAGTCATCATGCCACTGTATTCAGCCCTCATCAGACCTGTCATTGAGTATAATGCCCCTAGGATACATATCTGACCAAGCACATGCAGCATCTAGAATATCCACAGATGTTCATCACAAAAATAATAAAGGGTGTAAATACAATGTCCTATACAGTTTGCTTCAAAGCCCTATCTCTATACTTTGTTTTTTACATACTGCTGAGAAGTGACCAATGCCTGGCATACAAGACATGCTTGAATCCCACAGTGATGGATTTTTTTTTTTTTGCATATTTACAGAAGAAACAGCATCAGAACTACAGGATCTAATGACCCAAACTGTGCTTACAGTATAAATATGACATGTTGGAGGGACAGTCATGCATCAAAGAGAATTCCCATTCTCTGGAATAGACTTCCCATCTATGTGAAACAGAGCCTTTCTCTAACCCTATTCAAGCATAACCTGGACCAGTGGATGGAAAATAAAAAAATTACACCAGGTCTGGCAACTACATCTTTGAAGGACAGAGGTAGCCATTAAATCATGCCCTATCTGACATACACCCTTTAGAATAACCTCTAAGGCACAATAGCTTGTGGGATACATTTGAGTTGCATGGCTAGGCTTATAAAGGCCCTAGTGGTCATAGGCCTCATATACACATATGAACACAGAAGAACTGGCAACAAACAAATAATAGTAAACTAAGTGATGTGTGCTTTGGGGACATTCTGTGCAGAAAATGTTTATATTATATTCCTCATGTACTGTGTGGATTTGCTGTACAGAGAATATTTAGATTACATTTGTTCTGTTAAGCAATTGCAAGATTTTTAAGTGTTTCTACTAAAATATGTGTATGAGTCATGTGTATGGATTAAGGCCCTTGGCTTAATTTAATAATGCTTTTTTTGTATAAGCAAGTAAATAAGAGAACACTGAATGTAATGAAACATTTTCTGTTACCAACTAAATATTCAGGGTAGGTGATACCTGTGTGTGCAGCTGTTGATTTAGAGCATTTGTTTCTGTAAGGAAGGTTAAACTTCACTATATGAAGATGTACATAGTTTTGTGTGTTTCTTTTAAGTTAATAGGTTCTGAGTTTTTTTGAGGGTTTTCATTAAAACAAAAAGTTCTCACATAGGTTCAAATGGAGATGACAAGAAACGACTGTATAAAATATTATCCCGCCAAACATTAGTGGCTGCATGTAACACAAAAGCTGGAAAAAGACATTTAAAAATTCCCCATACATAATAGTTGGGATAAAACTTCTTACCATAATAGCTACACTATCCATATTATTTTGGAACATTATTGACCTCACAAGTACAGACAAAAAGGAAAGAGTATTAAATTATAATAAGAAATTCAGAGTGCAAACAGCAGTGTTACAGGAGAAACGTGGACACAAGTGAGCATGTGAATTTGATAAAGAAAGGATTTCAGGAGGGATATCCAGCAGAGTATCAGCAACAAAGGAAAATGAGAGTACTTGTACTAATTGCTAGAAGAGCTCCAATAGTGATCGAATGGGGAAAAAAGACATTGTTAGATTTGTGGTAATAAGGGGATACTGGCAAGGGAGGAGGATTATGCTGGCATATGTTTAAATTCTACCTAAAACTGCTATTATGGAGCTTAAGAAAATTTGGAGAGAAATAATCAGCTTTCACCAGGGAATATTACTTATAGGTGGGGACTAGAATTTGATTTGCAACTATAAGGATGTATCTGGAGGACCTAGATAGAGAAATATAACAAAAAGAGGATAGTTTTCTGAAAAAAAATTATGAAAATATTTAGTATGGAATACATCAATTCAGTAGTAGGAACTCTGAGTGAATTTGCATACTATTCCCCAAGGTGCAATAACCGGGCTGACTAGACATAAATTGTATTTTACAGGAACGTGTGCATTAATTGAAAACTTCAACACACATCCAATAACTATTTCAGATCATGTACCAATAACAACTAAGATGAAAATGTAGGATAATGAAGTAAAAATGTGATGCTGGTGCTTCCCCACTTACCTGTTAAAAGAGGTATTTAAGGAATAGATAGTGTAAATTATTCCAGAATTATCAGGTAAGATAGAAATTTCTTCAGAAATTATAACTAGTGAGTGAGATGAAATGAAAGTGGAGTTCAAAATAGGGTAGAAATAAAATAAAAAGAGAGATGGTTAAGAAGCAACAGGAATTATCTATAGGGGCTGACAAAAGTTAAAGTTTTGCAGAATATGAGTAATCTCAAAGAAAAAGAATAGGTGCAACTGCACCATGCTATAGAGGAAATAGGGAAGCATCTGGATAATATGTATGCAGTAGTGTAGCTAGGCAGGGCAAGAGGGGCAACTGCCTATATCCTTATATTTCTGAGTCCCTTATTTGCTTTGCTAATGGTTCTTAATATAAATTAGTTATCTTTTGACCCTGTTGTGGCATCGTTCTTGGAGAGGGTTGAAAAATTCTCAAGGTTAGGTTCATCCCTGTCTCAGACACATATTCCAACAGCTTCTTCATGTTTCTCTTCATATAATCCAAGAAGGTCCTTCGACTGAGATGTTACACCAAGGCCCCATCTCCCTGAGTTGGTGGTAGATCAGTGGATGTAAAAGATCCCATGGCACCTTTCAAAAAGAGTAGGGGAAGTTCCTTGGCCACATTTCTCCCTAGTAGTATAAATACCACCTTGGTTCTCCCCTAAAAAGAGGCTACTAGCCTAACAGGACTAACATAGTCAACAAATGATAAATTAAATAAATACATAAATAAATAAGATATATCTCAAATCACTGGTATATTTAAAGTTCAGTGTTCATAAAATACAAACTCATAGCCTTGAAAGGATTTCAATGAGATTGCCACCCTTAAATGTTGAGTCATATACTCTTTCCACAAACCAGTCATCCATATGAGTTTTAAAAGAGGTCAGCAATTCTGTACTTCTAATTCCATAAGGTAACAGAGTCCACCATAATCCCATTATATTATGAAAGCACCAAAAGTGCTTAGTAAATGTCTCTGAATTAGTTTCAGTAAACAGATTACTATTTCTTGCCTCATATTTATATCCTAAAACATTAATCCCAGCACAAGCTCCATATAATTCATTAAGCAATCATTATATATAATAATCAATTCACTTCTAAAAAGACCTATATGAAATGGAAAACAAAGATAATATCTCCAACCTATTCTTGTAGCTCTGTGCTTTAACTTTATATACACAATGACTAAGACATATTTGTGCTTGTGTAGGGACTTGAATCCTTGTGAAATGTAGTGAATCCTGTAACCTGATAGCTTCTTATCTCATTAGGCAATTTCTTAATCCACTCAGTTTGGTTTGAGGGGCTATATATACCTCTACCAGTGTCATTCTCTTTTCCTCCCAATAGCCTCTTACTGCAAAATATACACCTAAGGGGTATTTTGTTCTCTTCTTCAATTATCACAGATACATTTCGGCATAGTAGTTTTAACACTTGTTTTTCTTGTTCCTATGCATTCTGCTGAGCACCCTTCC